>NC_051163.1:52055597-52092480 GCF_013339745.2 Dermacentor silvarum
CACCAGTGCTTGAGTGACGGCGAAGTCCATTCATATGCATGAATTGCCTAAAAAGTCTCAAAGCGTGGCCGTGTTTTGTGAAGACTTTATATCGCTCAAATCGTGCGCTCATTCGAACAAAATTTGCGTTTCTCGTGGACTGTAAAAAAATCATGGTTTCCTGGAAACACACACACAAAACAGTTTTTATTCTGGAACTATTCGTAAGGCTCAGCCTACCGCCATGTTGGTTACATTTGTGTGGATGGCTGGATAATAGCAAACAGCACTTGCTAACGAAAAGGCTTTGCGAATTCTGCCCGTGTTTCGCAGAGACAATTTCGTGGACTCTCGATGAGCCGTTCAAGTCTGCCGCCTTAACCGCTTGTGTGGTTTAGCACGATATTAGACATAGACGTATTAAAGGGAACCCCACACTTACATTATGTCTTTTCCTGTTAATTGTCTAAAATTTCGAAAAGAATCAATGCCACTTTGGTCAGTATATTCCTGTTATTATCGAAACGACTGCTGCAATATTCGCGGCATCCTTCCTCACTGGAAACATAAAAAGAAAGAAAGAAATAGTATCGAGGAAAGAAGCAAAAGACGGGAGACGTTAATGTCTTACCACGGCGGTGATCTAACGGTATATAAGGCTCGAGCAAAACACACGAAAACACACCATGGCCGCGGCGTGATTCAAAATGTCCGAAAGACTCCTCTCGCTCATGTCGTCTCAAATGACTCTGCCTTAGCGACTGCTCCGGTTTCTGGGAAGTTTTCGATCCGACTGCTGACCTTGGGTGAACTCCGAGGCATAAGGAAAAGAAGATAAAGACAGGACAGAAAGAAAAGAAAAAAATACTCTGTCACTACTCATTAGTGAAGACAAACACGTATCTAGTAGATGCCTACTGCTCATGACTTCATTTTTTTTTACTACGTCGCTTGTTTTCTTTTTCTTTTTGTAGTTTTTCACGCTCAGCCACCCGTTATAAGAAATACGCAACTTTGATGACTGTCGCGGGCTGCCAGGTCTCCATGGCGCGGCGCTATTTGAGTGTGTGCTTTTCTTTTTCTTTCTTTTTTTGTACGCACGCGTGTTTGTGTGTACACACGTCATCCTAAAGCCTCCCGCTTTACGACGGTTCCAGCTGCGCGTGTGCTATATTTTATGTAGTTCTTGTTCTTTAGCCTACAAGCATGTTCCCACCGGATCCTATGCATGCGGGTGTGAATGCGTGTGTGTGAGGTTTTTGTGACGGTTCGCTTTAGGAGATGCGATCGCGCGCCTTAAGTTCCTAACACCCCCCGTCAACTTGTTTTTGCTTCCATGGCGGTGTAGGAGCTCTGCTGAACCTAGTACACGTACGCTGCTATAGAGAAGGCCTGTTGCTCGCGTCGCGAAGATGATCTGTGTTGGGTAAACTTGTCGTCTGCCGCGCTGCTTAGATCAAAGGGAACACCGCCAGATTGGTGTCTTGTTTTTCTTGTTTCTTTTCATGAAACGATGACGTATCTTTTGCCGCATTTGTAGTTTTTGATCAAAGATAAATTAGGTTTGTTTTTTTGTTTAGGTGTTCGGACGACTTGCCACTTTCATCTTTGGGTCAAAAAGAGAGAAACTAGACGAAACAACCCTGATACTGAGATAGGCAACGTCGAGATAGATGATGGTTCATAGTTGGTCGCTCTATATATGGCGGTGATTCTCGGCCGCGCTCTTCAGCTATAGCAGTGCGCGTGATGACGGAGGGCAAAGTTCCTTACGTTACACCCGATGAGAATGATTAATTTAGTTGCGGATAATAGCACAACAATCTTTCTTAATAGTTGTGGTTGTTGTTATTCTTGTGGCGAGATAAAAATTTCTAACATAGTTCCATGAAAGGCCTTGTTTTATTGCAACGGGTAAACTTATGAAAGCGCTTTTAAATATGGTGCTATGACTCGGCTCGACTTTTGTAACCAAACGTAGCCGCTCTTGTATTTCCAAAAATTCAGAAAATATTTACTACCTTTCTGTCTCTCTGTCTAAACATCTGCAGCTATATTCCTTGCTATTCCCGTTAACACCTTCGCCCACTGAGGAAAATGCGATATGAAAAGGAATGTTAACTTGAATCGTAATTCATTTCGCGGCACATTTTGAAGTCCGTATTTGCCGGAAATGGTGAAACGGAGAAAGTTGCCCCAAATGGTTTCTATGAAACGACCATTCAATGATTACTGGTGGCCTTTAACTTCACAATTGTAACGTGCCTCGCAAGTCATAAATGTGATGTTGGGAAAATTACGTTGATTACTTATTGCGATTGCCCCGGAAGTTTTGATCTTCGGCGTTATAATTTAAAGGAATTCTCAACAATACATCCTCCCAAATAATAATTTGTTCTTATTTTTTTATTTTTTTATTACGCCAACGTGCGACCATAGTCACTGCACGGTAATTCACGTGCGTATTATACGCAAACATTCACGGTGCTTCGAATTCTTCGAACAATTAAAAGGGTACATCAGAAGAGAAGTAGTAATTGGGGGGAGGATGGTAAGGGCAAGAGAAGAATGACGTACGTGATGTGACCGGGAAACAAAGTCCCTAATCTCCGGTCTGCCAGTAGCCGGCTTTGTGCGCCCTCGGGACAGAGTGTCTGACTGGACTCCCGAAATTAAACGCATTTGTCTGCAGAGCGCCCGCACAATGGACTCTCGAGATCATGGGAGGGAAACAGCGGAGACGGAGTTCTTTTTTGGGGGGTGTCATTAGTGGAGCTGGACAGGTTTCTCTGAACGTGTAAATGTAAGAAAAGGAATAAAGTCACTGGAAATAAAAAAAAAACATTCTGACGATAGGGAACAATGGACAAATTAAACTTCCCGTAGTACGCACTGTGTTCCGAGGTCGCCGGAGAGCTTAGCTAGGGTTCACCCCAGAGGATAAGGACGAATTAGCTGCTGTCGCGACGAAGAAGACGGATCGGAGTGATAAGAGAGACTATTAATGAGGGTGCGAGTAAAGTGCTAGAGCATTCTACAGAACAAACTGCAGCTTCTTTGTCTTTGTTCACCATCCTTTAGAAGAGAAATGCGGGGCAATGAAGAGAGAAGCCTCGGGACAGGATTTGGGGGAAAGTGAGTCATGCGTATTTGACTACGTGTCTCTCGCGCACTGGGTGTAATGTTTCCCTTCCGTGGAAAAAGAATTATAGCGGGCCGACTAATACATTTTTAATATATGTAAATCCGTCCCTGTCATTCGCCAGCGAAGTTATAAGGGCCCATACCCGGACGAAAAGAGCTCTAGAGATACAAACCGAACGTTTAATCGCGAGTGTGAACTTTATTTTGGGCGAAGTGGACGCATCACAATATTTGGAAGCAGAAATATGTATACTTGACCGAGTAGCTTTCCGATTGGTTCGCTATTACATCTGTCACCGTGAGCGCTAAGAGTCTAGAACCGAGACCAGAAAGTGTACGCACGCACTTACGCACGCACGCACGGACGCGCGCGCGCGCGCACACACACACACACACACACACACACACATACACGAGCGACGTACGTCAGACGCGCACGCACGTGTGCGGTAAATATTCAACTGACATTCAGCAGACATTCAGCAGACATTCAGCAGACATTCAGCACACATTCAGCAGACATGTGCAGCAGACATTCATGCAGACGCACTTGTGCGGAAGTGCAGCATACATTCTCACTCTTCAAGGCCCTCCGCAAAGCGCAAGTGCCTTCTTGAACCGAATTATTGCTTAAAAGTAAATTGCGTCAAAAATGCGTAAAGTGTAACTTACACACAAGCTGCAGACAAGATAGCAGTGGATTGCAATTCGAATATACGAGAAAACATAATTCTGTTAGGCGGAAACTCAAACACAAAGCCCTTCTCCAACTGCCGTTTCAGGTCTGAGTGGCCACGGCCGCTATGTTGCGGTACTGTTTTTTGGGTGAGCACAGGCTCAATAATCCCCTACCAACCAGAGTCTAAAAGCTTCGCTGTAAAAGCAATATTTCTAAAAAAGCGATTTCTTTGTAAGGAGGTTTGATTGTATATGTGAACAACATAGTTCCCGGGGCGGTTTTGTTGGCTCAATTCAGAGACTGGCCACCAATTCGGCGTTTTCTCAAGTACCACGGTCGGTAAAAAATTTTTTCCGCCGACTGTGCTGCACACTATACAGCTGAAAGCCGATGATCGAACGCGGTATTGGTGTTTCAAGTACCTCTCTTACCCGGACTCGTCCAAATACAGATTCGGACCACACAGCAGGATCGGACTGCGATAGCAAATGAGAGGACCGTAAATTATCCTCCATAAGAAAAGGGAAGATTACACCACCTCAATGAACGAGTCACGGTCACGCAACATCGCCATCAGCTCTGCCGAGATAAATGGCGAAGTTCTTGTTTTGTTATTCAGTCTTTTTTTTTCTATACCTGGACAGGGCCTGCAGGTAGCTGTGCTCCTCGAGCTTCACGCTACTCGAGCTTCAAACGCTCCACGCGGAAATTCCGCTTGGATCAATGGAATTGCGCATGCGTAATGTTGGACGTGTACCGTGCAACGCACTCCCCATCTGGCCCTTCTGTCTCGCCCTTTTTTCACCGATTCTTGGTTTTGGCACCAAATGCCACTGCTCTACATAAAAACCCCCATTTGGACAGTGAAGAAAGAAAACAGGACAGCAGACTTCAGCGATAACTTGGCTCTAAACTGATTCACTGAAATAGCAGCATTAATTATCCCGCAGTGAAAGACTGCCATCTTGCTTTCACTTGCTTACTTCTTCTCATTACTAAAATAGGACGTTCTCAACGTCCGACGAAGCTTGAAGATCTGACAGATTAAAGCACACATCAAAGAAGAAATTCCTGGCTCTACTTTTTCTTATCTGTTCGTTTCATTCCTGTAGTTATTATTATATGTGGGTTTCCTTACAACTGCCTGATCGCGGGCCCATCCAGCATTGTTGGGTACGTTTCCGTGTTTGAGGTGCGTCATCATCATAGTTATTATCGGTCTTAGCCTGCCTTTCTTTTCGATTGACTGTAGTTGATCGATTTTCACGGAACGATGCTTACGGAGCGAAATCACGAAAAACGCCGCAATGTCGGGACTTCTAATTCCCACTATAGTCGCTAACTAAATTATAGGCTCCAGCATCTCGAAGCCACTCACGGACTACGCGAGTGACGCCGTGTAACGGGTGAAATCATGATTAATTTCGACCATCCGGTATTACTTACCGCGCATCCATAGCACGGCCCAAAATCCGTGGTTTTAGTCAACATGAAACTATAAAATCTGTTCAACGTCTCAAATCGAGACCCCCTCTTGTGCAGGAGTTAGTTCACAGCCTTCAGAACATCACGCCGACCAGGAGAGTTCTCTTTTGTCCTCATCATCGCTACAGTAATAATACGACAACATTATAGACAGACTTCGCTCATTTTGGAGGCATCGCGCTTCTCTGAGGAAATACTAAAACATGCCGGCCGATCCAGAAGGCAGTGCCATCTAACACAGCGTCTCAAGGTATAAGCTGTTACGAGGGAAGTTTCAGAGAATCGGGGACGTAATGCACGCCGCAAGTTTCAAAGTTTCGAGTTTCGGACGAGAGACGCATTCGAGGCTTCGTGGCCTAATGGTTCCAGGATCAGGATGCTGTGCTGAAAGACAAGAAATTCGATCCCGCCATCGCTCACGCATTTCTTTATAGCATTAACAGCTGACTTCACCCACTTTGGTGGTACCTCACACGAAAACTCGAAGCGTGTTAAGCGCATACGAGCACGTCGCATTGTGTACAAACTCGAAACTATATAATATGTTGCTGGGCTAGTGAGATGGGTCTTGCGTGGAACTAATGAGCGCAATCTTTGAGCCGGGACAGTGAGACAGACGAGGGACAGGCACTGTCCCTCGTCTGGCTCACCGTCCCGCCTAAAGTCTGCGCTCATTATTTCTACGCACGAACGAACTAACTATATATATATATCCCTGTCCCTCGTCTGTCTCACTGTATCGCCTAAAGCCATCGCTCGTTATTCCACGCAACAAATAAAATCCCAAGTTTGTAAGATATACGAGGTAAGGAAACGTCACTTCGATATATGAGAGTGAGCAAGGTTTGCCCGGGACGCACGCACGTGGAGCTGTCGAGACGTCACATTCACCACATTTATAAGTACGCTGTCGCATGCATAAAGAGTTAATGCCGCGAAGTCCTAGCCTAGTTTTTTCTTGCTCCTTCAACGGTCTTTCTTTTTTGTCAATGCTCATCGTAGCTGTTAAGACGTGCGATTCAGGCACGATCTCTCACAGCCTCTTCATAATCACGATATATATATATATATATATACTCACGGGACAGTTACTCAAGCGCGCGCACGAGGACGCAGCGAACGGTAGACGATGAAGGCGCGCTTCGGCTCTATTTATTTACTTATTTTTGCAGCGTTTCTGTACTCTTATTATTATTAGTAGTTCTAGAAGTACCCAGTTTTCCTTCTTTTTCATTTTTATTCCACAGCTCACTTTCTGGCCACACGCCCTAAGCCGGCACTGCATGTGCCCATGTTTGGGGAAACGAACTGAGTAATGATATGACACGTACCCTTAAATCAAATCTAGTGGAACATCAAAACTAAATTTTTGATTAATTTCAATTCCGAGCTTTTACATGCCGTAAGTACAATCTGATTATGAGGCGCGCCGTATATTGGGTGACTCCGGATTAACTTTTACCACCTAGCATGAATAAATAACGTGACCTAAATCTACGTACATGAGCGTTCTTGCATTTCGCCCCACATCGAAATGTGACTGCTGCTGCCGGAATCGAACCCCCGACCTCGAACCTAGCAGGGCAATGCCGTAGCCACTAATCTATCGCGGTGGGTCCGCCGAAAGTTGACCTAATGAATGAATAAGACACTTCTAAAACGAAGGCAAGAACCCGAACAAACGCCAAAGAGCTCACGTGCTTCAAATAAGAACGGACACCTGACCGCATAATTTGAAACTCAATTAGTGCAATTTTGTTCATAAGTTCAATACGCATTTCTACAACTGCGCGAGTAATATCCGCCTCTTCGAGCAATCCAGTTGAAAGATTAGAACTGTACTATCTGCCGCAGATATTTTTTTGTAATTCTGCATAGTCCAAAAATGACATCTGGTATACCACCCCTTATGCTCTTAACCTACTGGTTAAGACACGCAACCTCCTGACACGCAAGGTACGTTAGATTGTCTGGCGACATTCGCTGGAATCGTTGGACCTCGCACCTGCTGGCCATGCTGCTTAGGTACAGTGAAATACGGTAGATGCACGCCGTACCCGTCATCGTATACCGCGTCGCGCGTGAGGAGTCAAAAAGGCGTGACAGCCCACTTCGCACACTTACAGCCAACCACTTCCTGTACAGATATCGTCACCTGCTCGCGCAGCAACATCGAAGCTTACGACGGGCGGTTTGCCCATGGAATCACGGGTGTGGGGGAAAATAAATGAGTCCCACTTAACCGGCCAGCTTTCACGCTTCGCTCTTCTTTAAAAGACGTTTTTTTGACGTCGTGGCGAAGTGGAGCCGTCTCTTCTACCACGCTCCGCTACGCGACGTCTACGCCCCTCCCCCTTCGTTCGCCCGCGAAGATGGGCGCAGAAAGAAAGAAAGCTGACGGCCATGAATGCGAGGCGGAGCAGGTGGGTCGTTCTGCGATGCGTACGTTAGGTCATTAGTTTCGAAAAGGTGGCGGTGCACACACACTGACACCGGTTGCCGGCGCTGCGTGTTTCAACGAAGAGACCTCGTCACCAAACTGCTCCCGCGTTACACCATCTTTTTAAGCGTTATGTCATCGGGGGCGCTGTGCTGCTCAGATTAGGGTTAAAGCGATGGGGCCGGTTGTTTCGGGCTGTTTATCCCATTACAATAAGGAAGCCGAGTGTCGCTTAGGGAGCCTTCATTCACTCTTAATTTTAAGTAATAGTACTTAATAGCTTTTTTGCCACTTGGAAAAATGCTCGGATGGTTGGAGGGCCGATGCTCATCTACATTCGTTCCGGATAAACTCTGTTTAGTAAGTGGAAAATTTCTGCAGTATTGTTCGACGTACCTAGTTTAACCCCACGTAAAAACAGATCACAAGATTGTACGCACGCTTACACCGCAGTGCTCGAAATATTCTGTCTGGGAAGGGCTTGGTAATTTTGCGTAATTAGGTGTAAAGCAGGTATGGTGATAGTCCGGGTGCAACCGGAGAGAATAGTCACTCGTGTTTTGTCTTTTTTAGGTTCCTTTCGTTTCGTTTTTAATTCGAGCCTCGAAAGTTTCTGACCGGGACGGCCGTTGCAAGCATTGTCCGGTTCCGCAATATTGTCGAATTCACTACCTTGTCTGCACTCTTTGGCTCTTGAGCATAAGATACACATTTGGTTACATAGGTATAAATTAGGTCAGGAAAAGTGCAAAATGCTTCTTTTATTTGTACTATTACGTAAGGACACTGTATTAGAACCTGAGGACTTGGTTTGGCATTACAGTTATGTCAAACATGAACAGTAGCGGCGGGCCTGCTAATATTGGTCTGATAGGCTGACTGTGGGTTGGTTTCACTCGTGCACCTTCGTTTCCTTCGCTTACACTAGTAATAAATGTGACTAAATAATAATGAAATGTGTACTTACGGCCAACCCAATAGTCTTTATGGACATTCTGTTCTAAGGAAATTTAACTCATGCTGCTAGTAACACGTTTTAGGCAAATTCATGTTCGAGCCAAGCTGATACACCCATGTCCAATAGTATTCCCATGGTGGCACAGCTCGCGTTAAAAAAACTGGCATAGAAGTTGGCGCCAGTTATCCCTCTAGGTAATAGTGGAAATTACCGCATGGTGCAAGGGCGTACTGGAGCAGACGACACTCTGATTCCGAGTCAGAGCATCACAGACTCCAAAGTTTGAGACAGACGGGGGTCACGTGCAGGGTCACGTGCATTCCCACGATCGCAATTCTGATTCGATGGTGCGCCAGCCTTGGCCTCTACCTCTAGCGGTACATTGTTTATAAACCGAGTAACACAGCGGGCGCCTCCCATCTCTGTTCAGGGCGAGGCTGATGAATTCGCTCGTCTGCAACCTGCCGCTCTTGATGACGAGACCCGACAGACGACGAGCTCCGGCAAGGCGGCCGCCCACCCTACAGGCAGACGATATAAACACGAGAAACAACACGGCAGAGGCACGACACACTAAACTAAACGCAACGAAATGCGAGGGAAACAAAGAAACGGTAACGCAGCGACGGGCAGGCGGACAAAAAAGATGGCGTGCCCCTGGTGACCTAGAGACAGGAAAAAGCGTGATGCAGACGGACGCAGGTGTTCCGAGTGCAGCGGTCGTCTGCTATATATCTTTGAGGAAGAGGGGGGGGGGGGGGGGCGCAGCTCTTGGAAGCGTGGAGTTTCGTGAAGGGGGCGGAGAGAGCAATGGCGTCGTGGGCGTTTTCACTTAGGAAGCCGCAAAAAGAGGATGAAATGGGCCACCTGTTCTTGCGGACTGGCCGAAAATTGCGTTAGGCTGCGGCGTCGGGAACTGGAAAGAACGTACGGTTAGGCAACGTTCACGCGCACTGATGATCTGCGCCAAATATGCCAGCGGCGTAGATCATACCTTGATGAAAACTGTCGTAGTTGACTGGACGATGGCAGTTTAACGACCCATGAGAGAAGGACTGCGAGAGAAGTCATAGAGTTGGGTTCCTCCGGGGTTAAGATTGCCAACTTGGGCGTTCTCTAACCTGGCAATAAATCAATGCGGTCGATAGTCTTATAAACAAGACGCAGCGCGCGATGTCACGGAGATGTGGCGCGGTACTGACGTCACAATCCGTACGGGCAAAAAGGAAAATTGACAACGAGTACTGGTGCGAACTCTCTCGTCAGGCAAGCCTCGTAGACGCGGCCAAGCTTTCACGAGCTACTTCGGGATGAATGTTGTTTGAGGCGGCGAACAGCGCATCCAGACGTCTCAACGTAGCATACAATGTATAGGCATCGAACCGACGACCTCTTGCCCTGCAGCACGACTCCGTACAGCCACTGAACAGCAGCAAATAGTACTTCAAATGAAAAATATAAAAACGCTTAATGGTCCCGAAACTTCACTGTAGATTACACGAGGGGTCACCGTATAATCGAGGTATCCGGATCAGTTTTGACAGCCAATAGTTCTGTAACGTGCACCTAAACCTAAGAACACCAGAGTTTCAGCTTTTCACTCTCCATCGAAATGCGGCCGCTGCGGCCATGGATTCCAACCTGAAACAAACCTCGTGCTCAGAAGCAGCTGCACCGTAGTCTGCGAAGCCTCGGCAGCGCGGACGCTTCGAACTGTAGAGAAAGAAATGCCTTTCGAGAAGGAAGAAAATAAAAAAAAAATTAAAGAACCACCTGGGAACGAAGCTTACGGAACGCACAATATATTTCGTCTCGAGGCAGGAGAGGACGCAAATTACAGGGGGCCCCCACAAAACCGGAGTTGCGCTCCAAAGAGCATCAGCTGCCGCGTGAGGAAGACCGTGGCGGCAGCGGCGATGCGAGGAACGGCAAAAAGAGTTGAGCGAAATGGTGAAGTCTCAAAAGTGCGGGGAAGCCAAGCGGAGGTTTTTGAAGAAAAACAACTATAACGTTCAATAACGAACAAATACATAAATGTTACGGGCAAGAGTCAGAGAGTCGGTGGTTTTGTGCGTACAAAAAGCTCGAAGTTGAAAGTACCTCGGTGGAAAGGAAAGTTCAAGCACCGGGAGTCGAGGACCCAGCGCGAATCTCTCTTTGATTCTTCCTTCTTCTTCGTTAAAAAAAAATAAGCAGAGGAAAAGGTTGCGCGCCGACCGAGACTGCGATGAAAGGCCAGGTATATAGTCTAAGCATACGTAGTGAGCGGTACGTGCGCCTTCATCAAGATTTCACGGTGGGCTTAGCTGCTGGGAGCACCTGCGTCAGTTGCACGCGACGTTGTGCGAGCTGCTGGTGCACTTGCGCGGCTCACCTCAAGCGGAGTGAGCTGGCACGGCAAGAAGGGTGAAGCAATGAACGAAAACAAACATCTGTGGGAGAAGTCGTTTTAATGCGTTAAGCACTCTTTGGCGAGTACCCCAGCAAAATCTGCCCGTCACGCGAAGTGTGTAATGCCGTGTATCTGTACACACATGCGTAATTTGTGAAATTAGGACACCTAATTGTTATACTAGTGTAAATGTAGTTTATTGGTAGATTTATAAGCGATAAGGAACTATCGAAACCAAAAAAAAAAAAAATTGATCAGTGAGACTACCCGTGCAGATACATAGAACTCCATAGAAGGCGCATGGGGAAGCCTATAGTAGGGGTGGGCCAACCGAAATTTGGGGTTGTGCAATCTTTACACTTGGGGGTGGGCCAACTGAAATTTGGGGGTGTGCAAACGCATACTTAGACAACTCCAGTGGAGTTTCTGCGTACTTCTTTCTATGGGAGGAATGAAGCAAGGGCGGCAGGACGGGGTAAGGAACGAACGATCGGAAGCAACAGAAAGCAAGCCATAAGAAGTGGAAGGAAGAATGAAAGAAGAGAAGCCGTAAATGAAGGAATAAAGGCAGAGAGAGAGAGAGATAGAGAATGGGAGAGAAAGAAAAAGGAATGAATGAAGGAAGGGAAAGAAGTAAATAATAAGGCAGGGGTAGGAGTGGTGTAATAATAAAATAAGGGTAAGAAACGAATGAAGTGAACGAAAGAATGAACAAGCAACCAATAAAAGGAAGTGACGGTATAGAAAGAAATACTGAATGAAGTAAGGGATGAGAGAAGGAATTGATAATGAAGGAAAGTGAAATAATTCTTAAGGATAGAAATGAAGGAAGCAAAGTATAAAGAATTGAGGGAACAAAATAAAGTATTGAAAGCGAGGGATAAATGAAGGAAGGGAAGGGAAAGAACGCAATGAATAAATTAGAAATGGTAGGAAAAGGAAATAACGAATGAAGAAAAATGAGATAGTGAAGGAAGGAATAAAGAACAAAGGAGTTCCCGCCTGGGCTAGAAACTGCAGTAGCGATGACTCCTTACAGTGCATACACACATTGACTGCTGTTCGTTCGTTCAGCAGCTACTTTCCCTTCGTTCTACGTACTCCCCTTTCCAACTGCTTTTGCTAGCCCTTAAAGCTTGATGAGGTATTTGTGCCTGGCAGCGCCCGCATGTACGCAACGAGAATAATGAGTACCGAAAATGATTACGACTTTGTTTTTTGTTTTTCTTGCGAGCATAATGCACCCGAGCTGTACGGCACACCGCAAGGGGGAAAAGAACTGGCTGGGGCGCCCCATCGTGGAATTGCAAATTGTGATTCTGAGCCCTCTCAGAACCTAAGGCTTGTACACAAAGCAAAGAGGCTTTGAAGGTTTAGAGAGGCGGAACACTCTAGAAGATGCAACAACGAAGCGAGGTAAAGGCGCAGAGGCAGAGTAGTGTATTTTACTTCTGAAATCATCTTACGTTTATCCTTCTGCAGGCAGAGAGCGAAGTAACAGACTTGAAGCAGAATCGCAGATTGCGATGTCAAGCACTCTCGGCCTCAGAATAGAAAACTGGGTGAGTGGGGTGCACGTTCATCGTATAGCCGCAGCACTACTGGTACGAGGACTGAATATGGTATGTACCGAGTGTGCGCTCAACTCGCTTCTAGCCTAGGCTTCTACCCTCTAACCCTGATTTGCCCTTTAGTTTAACCTTTATATTTGTTGCGCGGTCGCGATCACGATTCCTTCCTAATTTTCACTGACCCATTTTTTAAATATATATGTACGTTTAGGTTTTTAACTAATAAAATTTAGTTGCGAGTTAAGCGTCATGTCCAGTTCATACCTTCTTCAGTATTCGTACCAGTATTACGCTGTCGCCACACAATGCACTCTGGGCGGTAGGCCGGAAGGGCGAAGGGGCAGTGAAACAACAAACAGATTAGACATGTTTTTCCCTCTCGCGAACGGATTACGAGTGAATGATTTATGAAGTCAAATCCTTCTACTTCCGGGAACTTTCGAGGCTACATAGTAATGAAAAAAAAGTCGTAGTTTCGCCCGGAAGGCAAAACATCGACAGCGATAGCAAAGCATCACACACGATGTGCTAGGGCATTCATAGCGTCGCACATGCACACACAAAAGACACCTCACTTGAAGACCACGACCACTCGCTGTCACAACGTTGGCGCTATGAGGACAGCCGGCACCGGGGAGCGCGCGTTCTTGTCCCAGAGTGTTCAGCGCTACCACTCGCTTTCCTATTTCAACTGTTCCGTGTCTTCAACACTGGGCACGCGATAAGGCAGCACGCATTATGCCACCAGCCACTTCGGTTCGGCCATAACGTTGGCGCCCGCTGGAGATGACATACCGGCCTGCGTCGCTCAGTCGCGGAGACAACCATGCGCAGCCACAACCGGGTTAGACGAGGAGACGCGCGCTCTCCTCCATCCCTAGAGCGTGCTAATTGATCCCGTGACCCAACGTTGGTCACGCGGGAAGACTGCGCACGTCAAGCAACCATCCCTGTCGGCGCGCCCTCGCATGCTTGCACTCGCACCCACCGCATGCGACACGCGTGGCCGCTCATTCTACTCGCACTTGGTCTTCATTCGGAACATCACGGCGATGGCGAAAATTCTGCTTGAGTGCCCGTATAATCCATAGTACAATTAAAGACACGGTCCTCGCTCAGTGACTGACTGTGCCGCTCTACTTCTGAGAGAAAGGTCGTGGGTTCCATTGCGCACGCAGGAATTTGCCGCAACTCAGGTGTGAGTGGAATACAAAAACGCTGCCATGCTTTCGGTAAACGTTAAGAAACGGTAAGTGGCCAAACTCAGTCGGGAGCCTCCCCGACAATACGGCTTTTACCATACCTCGTGCGTTGGTCTGGTACGTCGATATAATCAATCAATCAATAAATCTCTCAATCAATCAGTGCGGATAGGTTACCTGTGAAATAGAATGCCAACATTTCTTCATTCATGAACAAGTTACGAGCCTGAACTGTTGTCAAACTCTACTTAGGTTCCAGCTATAAGTGGAAACTTTTTGCAAATGTTTTTCACTTACCTAACGGGACAGCGTTCCATATACTAGATTTTAACGCGAAAGCATTTAGGGCCCCGTGTCGCAAAAGATCCGGCGTCGGCGTCGGCATTGGCGACGCGGCCGAGAAAATCATCCCCAACCTCGCAGGCCCTCCGCTTTGGAGTGTCCATATAATTGCTATCGCAAAAATAAATTTTACCACTAAAGTTGCTCACACTTTGTCTTGCATTCTTTACAAATTTAAGTTATTCCACGGAATTTTGAGAGTGACAGGTCACAAACAATTGTCATAAAACAAAACACCAACAGCGCATGCCTTTTATGCTAAACCTTCTCAGGCTGAAATATTAAAGGTGCAAACAAAAGTTGTCGCAGTTTCACCTGAAAGGTGAAGCATCAATTGCGATAGCAAACTTGTAGAGAGCTATACGGAGTAATGATATTAGCTTTATCAGCTGTATAAACTTGGACATGCAGCAGCATCGGCAACACGCAGAACTGTTGTCGACGCCATCCGCGTTTTGCCCGCGTTCGCTCAAAATGCGTGCGGCGTTGGTGACTGTTGCCGGAACCTCTGATATAAATAGGCACTGCATGCCGCAGCTAAACGTCGCCTCCCTTCCCTCCCCCTCCCCCACGGCGTCTCGCTCGTCGGAAGAAGGCGCGTTTGCTCTACATACATGGTGATTGTGAAGGAGAACAGAGACGCCTACTTCTGCAGCCCTTAAGCGAGCACGGCGCAGAACGCGCGTTTGTTCTCCGCCGTGCGTTGACTCCCCGTGAAAGACGCGCCCCTCGCGCCCTTTCACTCGCACATACAGCGTTCGGCGCGCGGCGACGATTTCTTCTCCAAATGACGTCATACGGAACCTCACGGCGACGGCGACGGCGACGGCGATGGCAGAAATCTGCTTTTGAGTGTCCATATAATTGCTATCGCAATAATAAAAGAAGGCCGGCCCATGAAAGAGGTCGCGTTTCTACCAGAAGGCGCGCCTTCGTGCATAGCGTTCACCGCCAGCTTTTCCCGGTAAACACTACAGTTACATAAGCTGCAGTTGCCGGGAGAGAGAGAGAAGTGTGAGAAACAGTCAAGGATCTTTGAATGCTATCACGTTCCACTCTTGAAGGCGAAGCTTAAGTGTTCTCCAATTTTTATTTGTGCTTTTAAATGCACAAAGTATTAATATGCGGAGCGGCGTTTTCCTGAAAACGCCACTGTTATCTGGAAAACTGGTATACATATAACTTCCACGTCCCTATTCTTATTTTCTGGATAAAGGTTACGGGTATGAGGAACACTGTTCCGGATAGCGGCGGCTATTTGATTAAAAGGCAGCTCGACATAATTATTACGTGCATTAGAATTTTTTTTAAACTTAACATTAGAACGGCATTTCACAGACTTCGCGATTTGGCGTGGAACGCCGTCATTTAGGTAAGCAGAAGCTACTAAAATACTTTTCCTCGTATATATTGCTGGAGCTTGAGTGGACTGAAATAATGGCATCGCTGGCGTATGTCTCCCTTCTTGTCTGTCGCGTTTTTGCGCTGTTCCCCCATCAAGTATGTATCGACTCGCACAAGCCTCTTCGGGGTTGCGAAATAGTGAGCTAGAATTAGTGTAACAGATTCACGCCATTTCCTGCTCAGCAGCAACTCGCGATTCTATAGTCGTGAAACGGGATCGATACGCTTTTACACTTACAAACGAATTACGACTCCATGCAATAAGCGAAGTAGCATCGAATAATATTTTTGTTCCCACTTGCGGATAAATTGCCCAGAGTGAGACGGATTCCAGCTATTTTCGGAGGCCGCGCACCCAATCCACTCCTCTCGTGACCGAGGACAGTTTAGAATCAGCGGCAGATTAGTGACACCGCCTGTCCCCCCCCCCCCCTTCCTTTACTTATTCGCCAACCGGCTGCGTTTGACTGCCGCTGCTCTACCCTTTCCGACGGCTGCGTGTTTTTGAACTCGACGGGCATGGTTCATTACCAACTCACATTCAAAGGAAGTATTAAATTTCAAACGCATGTACTAAGCGACGTTCCATGCTCTCGGCGCGACGCCCAAGTTTCGGGTTAAATTAGGGGCCGCCGGTGCGCAAATAAGCCCGAGAGCGAGAGAGATGGGAAGCTTTGAAAGGCATCACTGTCTTTGCCCTTTGGGGCGCTTCTCCGCAGTGCAGTCGCGCATTGCAGTGAAATGCCGGTCGTTTCTGCAGAGGTCGTGCGCTGGGTCACGGTGCAGGGTAAATTAAGCTTGTTCGAGTGTAGATTTTTGAAGACAAACACAATCGAAGAAAAACGCTAGATATCGACACTGTTCTCAAAATTTCATACGACAGCAGCGGATTAAGGTGATAAGCATTGAAAAAAAGGAGGAGGGGGCGGATAGTTTGAGGAGGGAAAGTGCAATTCCTGAAATCTGCATGGAAATCACAGATTGTATACCGATTTGTTTGAACTTTGCTTCAAACAACATTGCGGCTACTAAAATTGTCAATTTTAGAATAAACCTTTCGTGACAAATACAACTGGCAACGAATAATCAGGGGAGCGGAGACTTTTTGCCTTCGTACGTTGAGAAAAGCATTACTGTTCAGGTCAAGTTAGAAAATATAATGCGCTATAAAGGATGTGTCGAAGCCGCTAGTACGAACACTGTGCAAGTTCATGTGCAGTATCCATCCTTCCCACGAACGCTGAACGATCGTTGCGCCGCAGTTCCCTCTGGTGGCTTTAGCAGGAAACTCTATGGACGCTATATGGCACCGGAGCAAAACGCTTGTTTCCTCGTTCGGGCTGTTTTCGGCGAGAAAACTAAGGCTGGGCGGGTGTGGTTGCAAAATGACTACGTGTCTCCAGTCGCATTTGACTCGCTTATAGGCCTCCGCGAGCACAATCAAAGGCCACGAGGACGGGAAAATTGCGGAGCTTTCTCCGCTCGTCCCCTCCGTGTGTGTGTGAGAGAGAGAGAGAAAGAAAGAGAGAGAGAGCCTGTCGGGCGGTTCTCTTTCCTCATAGCTGCAGGTGCTTGACAGCTGCGTCTTTAATGTTAATTAGAGGCTGCCTATACTTGGCTTGTAGCTGGCCCGATGGTAGAAAGTGCTTGCAGAAATTGAGTCGATCAAAATGTGTCTGGAAGAGTATTACCATGGACGGTCCTTCTAGCAACAAAGAGCGGTAAATGAACGGGTACTTGCAGGCTGTGAGCGAGGAAGTTAACACAAATCTTAGTTTACCAATGAAAGCGCGTGAACCACGGAATTAATACTCCTCTCTGAAATACACGCTGTCCCGATGACGTGCAGCAGTTAAGAGAAAGCTTTAGCTCCGTCGCGGCCACTACATAAATACATGGGAATAAAAACGAAAATAGAATTGCTCGTCATCAATAAAACCAACTCGATAACGTTTGTTGCGTTTAAAACAAAATCTTCAAATCTACCCACTGAATGAAGCGAACGTGTGAGTTACACCATCAATTTCTTCTTACAAAATGTTTTGAAATACAAAATGAAACTAACTAAAACGAAGCACTAAGTTTGCTACTCTGTAAGTCGATGACCAAAAATGATATCACAATTCCGTAAACTGAAGCGGCAAAAATCTGAAGCGGCAAAAAAAAAATACTGATGCATATCACACCACCCTGGAGTATACTTATATGCCTCTAATTTGTTAGTAGCACTTCGTCTTGACTGACATCGGCTAACACTGCCATGCCTGGGCAAAATCCAGTAAGCATGCACGAATACCCAAGAAAATATGACGGCCAGCACAGCCATCGCCGGTAACTGAATTGAATTAGCATCCCACGCGTAAGGCGGAAGTTGTAGGTTCGACTCCCACCTGCAGCAAGCTGTCTTTTGGTCCGCGTCGAATTTCTTATTTCACAGCATTGCGGTGTTTCGATTGAAAAGAAGAGTTCATTTTTCATTTATCCTTTCTCCAGCTTCATTATTACTGCAAGTACTGAAATTTGGGATAGTGGTATAAATTCGTCGCGCTGTCTTAGAGCCGACAGAACGGTCGAGTGCCGTGGTCCGTCCTGTTCTGGTTGTGTTCAGCTTGGCATCTAAGACGTCGACGATATGCTTCATTGTCTGCGGGTTTCAAGGACAATGTGTAACTACCAAGACAGCCAGCCCAAAATTTCGCTTCACTCTTATCGTTTGATATTGTTGCGGTGAAGAGATTGCGCCGGTAGCAGATAGCGCCGGGAGGAGATTGCACCGAAAGGCGAGTCTTCATTAGAGAGTTTTAGCTTGTCCGTAAATTTCTTATCCGTTCGTTCACGGAGCCACGAAGAGCGGCAACAATGTTGGTGACGACATCTCGTGACGCAGAGATGAACCAGAGATATCAGAGCTAATACTGCAGTGACGTGCAATATATTAGTTGTCTGTTAGTGTACCGTGTTGGTATACCGACATGATCGCTAACACGTAGTACTTTATCATTTTCCTTCGATGAGAGCACAAGATTTTTCAAGCGCATATGTAGTTAGACAAAGCGTCACAATTAAGATGCCCCTACCATCTTTGCTACTGCCATTCACAGTTCCAGTATTCCGTAAACGCCAGGACGTTTGCGGACAAGCTAGAACTCCGTATTGCCTCCCAAGAGTGTTCTTCACGTCGCCCGACGAAACAATATGTGATACTATTCCTATACACATGCTTATGCGCATACTTGCACATGTCATACTTAAACTGACAAGTGTACTTGCACGCACCCAACCAAGAACAACCAACCGGCATTCTTCCCAAGAACATGAGAACAGGAATGCTCCCGGTCCTTAGATTTCCCGGGGGGAGCCCCAGTGACCCTCTCGCGACCTCATCAAGACGCAGACGTGACCGTCTCCGCAAGACGAGTACGTCGACGTGACAGAACCAGCCACAAAACGACGCGGAGCGCAGTCCAATAATATAGCCGCAGACGACAACGTTTGCGAACGTGCCATTCATGCAGAACGGAAAGAGGCATATACTAAGCGCGTTTCACAGACCTCCATTGCCCCCCACTCTTCTCACCCTTTCTTTCCTTCCCTACCTCCCTTCCTGTACCGCTCGATATGTATATGCTCTCCCGGAGCACGTTCCAACCCACGTTCGCAAACGAATACAAAATGGTGGACTCCCGGTTTCCCGCTCTTTCCCGCGACTTTCCCGAGCTTTTTCCTTTTCCCCACCATAATCTAATTTAAAACGGTCGGGTTTTTCGAGGACTCGAGACACGGGGCTGGAAAACAGGGAGGTGAGAGAGAGCGAGAGGGGAATGTAGGGAAAGTAGGGCGTTATTTTGGGGGGAGAAACGGGGAACGGACGCAAGATAAACGGGTTGGAAAAATGCTTTTATTTTGGGGAAGCTTTCTTCGCCGCTAGGGATCGAGAAAGCTCGGAGCTCGCGAGGTTCCGGACCCTTGCCAGGCAGCTAAGACTGCATATGCTCCACGCGCCGGTTAGGTTTCGCAAATACGCGCATGTTGCCAGCACCAAAACTCTTTTGACAGAAAGGATGAATATGTTGGGGTAAAGGAGAAATCAAAAGGGAAAAGCCTAGATCATTTGAGATTAAGACACTCGTAAAAGAAATGAAAAAAAAAAAAGTTGCAAGAGTAAAAGCTGGGAGATCCCACGCCCTGTGGGAATCGATGTTATGCGAAGCAGTGTGTGGGGAGCCCACCAAGTTAACGAAACGACCATGACAGCACCAAGACTGAGGGGGCTGTTTCATGACCTACATGACATGTATGTCATGACACTCATGCCATGAGTCCTCAGGAGTCCTTTTAGCTAGGCCGAAAAGACCTTAAGGCGAAAGCCTTAGTCATGCTCGTTACTATGACTTCGACCATCATAGCATTTTCCTTCACTTAGTACCACATCCGAACCCATTGCATTCGTTTTTGTGTGTTAATCTTCTTTCTTAAGTATTAAACCAGTCAAACGACGAAGTACAGAGAAGAGACGTGGCACACACAACTACTCGTCATGACCATCTGACCCAGATCGCAACTCTACTGTAATCTTCTTTCGCTGAGTCATGGTAATGACTATAGCTTCTGCCACCATCCTTTAGTGGTTCCCTCACTTAGTACCCACGTGCGAACCGATTTCAGTGGTTTCTGAGTGTTAATCTTTTTTTGCTGAGTCATTGTCACATTTGCGGAGTCATGCTCATGAGTATGGCTTCTACCATAATCCCTTAGTGTTTTCTTCACTTAGTGTCCCCGTCAGAACCTATTTCAGTGGTTTTTGAGTGTTAATCTTTTTTCGCCGAGTCATTGTCATTTTTTCTGAGTCACACTCATGACTGTCACTGCTACCATCAGCCTTTGGTATTTCCTTCACTTACTAGCCACGTCAGAACCCATTTTGGTGATTTTTGAATGTGAATCTCTGTTCGCTGAGTCATTGTAATTTTCGCATGGTCATGCTCATGACTATGACTTCTACCATCATCATTTAGTGTTTATTTCCCTTAGAACCCACGTCCGAACCCATTTCACTGGTTTTTGAGTGTTAATATGTTTTCGCTGGGTCATTGTTATTTTAGGCGACTGTTTCATGACCTACATGACACGCACATCACCAAATTCATGTCATGACCTATATTTTATGTTCGTCATACACTGTTGTCATACTATGCCAGTTTTGGTACCTACCAAGTTACCGAAATGACCATGAGAGCACCAAGACGTAGGTGGCTAGATAGATGGATAGATAGATGGATAGATAGATGGCTAGATAGATGGATAGATAGATAGATAGATAGATAGATAGATAGATAGATAGATAGATAGATAGATACTGTCAAAGTGGCAAATGTTCGCCAAGAAATGCTTCGCATATGAAATAGCAATAAATGAAGAAAAATGAGAACTTAAAGCCTGTTGAACACCTGTTTAACGTGATAAATATACTTAAATGCGCAAATTCTTAGAAGAAGAGAAATATTACACGCAACGTTTAGGAAAATGGTAGAGATAATGCTAAATGTCAAGGTAACACCTTGGGGAAAGGTATAGTATGAATTAGGATGAAACAAGTTTGACAGTTTGAGCGAAGCATCGACAGCGATGGCAAGGTCTGGCGTAGCGCCCGAACTCCTGAACCGGTGCTCTAAATGCACACGCGGTTACAATGTGGCGCGATGCAGCTCGCAATGCAACTGCCGTTAGGTAAGAACGTACAGTGCCATGGCAGCCACCGGGAATCTCACGACGCCGGCTCGTTGCAAAGCGCCGTCGTGAATGCTCAGCGGCAAAACGCCTTTGCCACTGAGTCACCGTGACGCGTAAGAAGCAAGACCGCAGTGTGAACAATGGAAATAATAAACCAAGTTAACGCCCATTTTGATATTGCGCAACAACAAAGAAAATGCGTTGTTCAGTGATAGTTTATCTTAGTACGGTTAAGCCTAAATCGATCGGCGTTGAGCCGATACCCACTGCACTAGTAAAAGGCGGACACTCAAACCATGGAAATGCTGTTAGGTCAGAAAAAAACTTAGTTATGTATTGATGAGTAACTAACGTGGTGTAGAATCCCGATTTGGCGGAAACACCATGTTAAGAAAATGAACATATAAACTTGCCACTAGGTCGCATTTAACATTTACGCACTGGGGTAATCCTGGTGCAGCAACTTGCAGCAAGTTTCTTTGCCCTTTTGTGCGATACATTGACGATGTGCAGCGAGGATTGATGAGGCGGCAGCGAGCGAACGTGACAGTGGTCGAGTTAGTAACGAGAGTCTATCGGCAACGAAGGCACTGTGGAGTTGTTTCCATCCAATACCTCCTTTAAGGAGGCTAGGCCTAACGCTAGGCCTAACCTGCTCTCGGATTTGGTCAGCCGCCCTTCATTATGTATCTAACCTTTTGCGCTGTCTGCCCGTTCTCTCACGATGATGCAATCGCCGAAGCACGTAGCGGTGGCCTGGCTGCGTGGAAGCGAGCCAACGGAACCGGGTACACGCGTGACATTAGGCGATAGACAAAGTAAAACGAAGTAATGACGTCGTGCAATTAGCATGGTATAGACAGGACAGGTGCTTCTGCGAAACAGCGCATCGTGGTACGTGTGAGGGGGACAGTGAGAACAAAGGTGGCAATAAACCCTGACCAAACTCATTTCCGGTATTGCTACACTGCGTCGCGAGAAGTGGATTACACCTACGGTGTGAACAGAAATGTAGAATCTACCCTCTTAGCTACGCATTAGGCACACAGCAGCATTGTTTTGCTTTGCCGTTTCTCGGCCGGAAGTGTTGGGCGTGTGCGTGCGGCATTTAGGGTTGGGAGTCAAGTGAAGTCAAGTCGTAACTCAGAACAGAACGATTTGCGGAAAATGCACAGCCTCAAAATGAAACTTGGAAAGGATCTTAGTTCACGGGCTAAGCGTTCCCTCCTCTCAAGCCCCGCGTCTCAAGAGCACATAAAATATTGTCTAAAGTATCAGTTTTGAAAGCGCATTCCAGGACGGCTTGACCTTTGTTTTCGCTTTGGAAGGGCTTGCGGAGGCGCTGCCGATTGGGCGTTGAGTGTGAGGCTGAGCAACAGCGAGTGGATTTAACCCGTTCGGACCTCTTGATGGCTGTGTCGAGACCTCGCGGGGCGACGCGGCCTCTGTTTCTCTGCCTAGCTCAGCGAAGCACTGATGGACGAGTCTGCTTCTTGCGTCTCACGATATTAACCCCGTGTCCAAACTGTACATCACGTTATCCAGCCAATGTGCCAAAGGCTATATATACCACCTACCTATTACACATACTGTCATGGCTGAAAAAAAAAAAAACTCTCTCAATACAGAGGTTGTCACCATAACGGTGAAAGAAATTCACTGCCGATTTAGCGGTAAATGCGTAAGAAATGCGTGAGCATTTCCTCGCACCACTTGGAGGTCCGTGATCCACGATGCATTTCATGCAAAATGCTGCTCAGGAGCTCATTCGACACATGGCCTGCCTCATCGATGATGGAAATGAAACTCACGGTGGTCTGGAGTAGACTAACGTGAGATGTATTGTATATATGCTCTTTTGTGCTCTCACATCACCTCTCTACCTCTACCACTTGACAGGCTTCCCTACTTCACACACATACAAACATACACATACACATACAAACACTTTTTCCCACTTTGACACTCCTAATGCTAACGCATTAAAATGCTTGAATAGACGCAAACGCTACTATGGAAATGAACGACGCAAGCGTTGCTGCGAGAGAGGTTTTACTCAAAGCGCCTAATCTTCCGCCCAGTTGACACGAAGGGCTTAAGCAGAATCGCTACCCTTTTCTACAGGGAGCGCTATTCATTCCACTTCGCGCGTCTCTGAGAACAGTGGCCGAATTCTAGGTGCCGGGGGACAGAGTCGAGTCAATTAAGCCCCTACTACTAATAAACTAGAACAAGAACATGCAGCAATTAAACAATTCAAGAGAAGTAAACAAAGAGAATAGAAGCTCTGACGAAGCAAGAATGGAAACGCGACACAGACCACCGCAGACGTGAGAACGTGCGGGCGCCACTACAGCTCTCGGTGCCTTCAGACGCCAAGTCGGGGCGGCGATCGGGAGACCGAAGCTCGACGCGCTAATTTCCCCACCGGGGACCCTGTAATGAACGCTGGCGAACGGCTTGCGAGTGCGGCCGTATTGACATCCGAAGCCAAGCTACGAGTATACGTGTGATCCCGCCGACGGGATAGAGGGATCTTAAAGCTGTGCCGGAATCATAACGAGCGTTGAACATCAGTGTCCTTCCTTGTCTTTTTTCAGGCAGACATGTCTTCTCTCCTGCAAAAGAATTCTCCCTCATTGTCTCTTTCTCCTGCAATTTTTGTCCTGTCCTTAACCTGCCAGCATTATCGGAGTGTAATGGTATTGGTTTGGTTGCTGAGGGTCTTTAGGGTACAAGGCCATATACGCCAGCAGGTCGATGCGAGGACCACTCGTATCATTAGGTGAAATGTTAGTTAAAACTAGAAATTGCGATCTCAGCAGACACCCTCGCTTCGTCGATTCATTGATGGATTGATCAAGCATTTTATGTCCTTGAAAGTTTAAGGGGAGGCGAGGATTGATGGTAACTACGGGAGTAATGTTGCCGACGCCAGCCGTCTGTCCGATCGGTGAAAACCGGTGGCGAAATCCGGAACTCTAATCAACTTTTGACCTGTTCGGCACGATTCCGCGCTTTACTAACAGCTCTGCCCTAGCATCTTCCATTCAGCTCGAAGGGATAAAGATTTTGTCGTTGCACGCAAGTTGATACGACGAATTTTCTCCTGATTTTATAATTTCCACATGATGTTGCTCAATGATGTCCTTCAATTCAATGCAAATGTAGGCTCTCTCCCGCGTCGGATGGCATGAAGAATACAGATCATGCAAGTCAGGCTGTAAAACCATTACGCAGGCGCTAGTCACTTGCGCTCATAGTCGCAAAACGATCCTTAAGCAACAATGGACTGGTCATCCACGGTATCTTTCTCCGTTCATTCAGGAGTCACAGGGACATAGATAGATAGATAGATAGATAGATAGATAGATAGATAGATAGATAGATAGATAGATAGATAGATAGATAGATGCGAGGGCGAATTTGTATCCCTTGACCAGATTGTTTGCCTTCCCGCGGTGACTATCACGCGGGAAGGCAAAGCTTCTCAATCGCGCCATAGCTGCCGCACACCGGAGCAAAACGAGGGAAACACGACCAAGATAGAAGGATATAACGCGTTTGCGTCACGTGACTTCCTTAGCACGCGGCACTTCACTTTTCGCGTGGGAGCAGCTCGAACCGCTCTCGGCGTCGCCAAACTGCTCCTGTTTCGCCATTGGACCAAAGCGTTCCTGCTCCTGTTCCTCCATCGGAACGCAGCTAGTCTCGAGAGAGCAATTTGATGGACGCTTTTAAATGCTCCTGTTCGCCCAATGGAATGTGTCATTGTCGGGTTGAGGACAAAACACCCCTTTGCAAGCGTCGAGGTCCTATAATGGCCGAGCACCAGGCCAGGAGCGCGCTTGTACCTATTTTATTGGTAGGTACCCGGCGGCAGCAATTGCCTCCCACTGCTGCGGAGGATGCTCTTCAACAAGGCCGTCAGTGGTTGGACAAGAGGTGTCCAGATACAACTCCTGAAATCTCTATTGGGCCCCTCTTTTGAAGAGAGAGAATAAACTTTATTGTACGAAGAGTGGTTGGTTTGAAATGTGATCCGCCTCGAGAGCCGAGCACCAGGCCAAGGAACATCTCTACCCATTAGAAAAACCCGGTGGCTTTCCGGCGGTACCGGGATTTGAACTCGGTACCTACCGCGTACGAGGCGGATGCTCTACAGCTAGGTAAAAAGAAAGAACGAAAGAGAGGGAGAGAAAAAATGGGGCTAAGAGAAAAGTCAAGTTAAAGCTAACGTAAAAGCTAAGCTAAAAGCTAAGTAAAACCAAGATATAGCTAACAGAAAGCCAAACCAAGCCTCTACAGCTCCGCTGGTGCAGTGCCTAGAATATACTATATTCTAGGCACTGTACCGCTGGTCATTGTGTTTGCGGTAGCAAAGCCTGCACATTTTTTTTATTGTTCCATTTATTGAAGCACTCACTCGTTTTTCACAAAACGAATCCCGACCGAACCAACCTTGGGTTAATATTCTCGTAAGCAATAGCTTACGCATTACGACGAGAGATGCGCCGCAAGTTTCCGTGAAGAACGTCACCCTCAGCCACCATTGTGGGCCTTGCAGAGAAAGCGGAACTGCTAGTCAAACATGCAAATCCGTGGAAGGTAGCTTACGGACGAAGTATTGAGAAAAATGCATCAATAGTACGATAAAATAAGAAATATGTGTCCATATCTCACAGTCAGGCTTGGGATTCCTATCGGCACTATTGGAATGCCGACGCGCACGCCGTTAGTTGTCGATGGCGTATTCTGAGCACGTCTGCAGCGTACAGCGCTGCCTGTCGTCGTCGTGGTGGATACATCTTGAACTAAAAGGATTTTGGTCCTTCCAGATACATTTTGAATGGCTTTTGTGCAGTTTGTTAATGGTTAGTTTCTACACAAATATTTCTCAAAAATTCTTCAAGTTTCCTTGAGTTGTGGCTGTGGCTATGGTCGATAACAGGTTCCCTTTCGAGTGAACGGTTTGTCTTCGGTGCCATACAGTGTGACAGGTTAGCTGCGAATGCAACAATTAGTATATGACTGTGGTCTTCTGTTGATTTAAGTACGAGAACCTTAGTGAGGTTGTGTTGACTTGGGACATTTCTGTGAAAGCATGCCGAGCTTACAGTGCTCAGTTGTTTGTATATGTTATCGCCCTGGTGGTATCCTGCCGTCAGCGTTATACTCAAAGCGTTCAGATTGGTTTTGTTGGAATAAACATTTTTTTTCTAAACGCAGTCGGAGCAGCAGTATACGCTAGGGTTATACATTTTATAGCGCAATCAATGACGTCAGGCAAGAAATTCACAGCGAGACATCGAGATACATGTCTACTGGGACGCTGTGCTGAGAGGCTATAGCCTGCGCTGTAGTGCGCTAGTTTGTTGCTCTTGACGGCAAAACGGTCAAAGTGCTATTGAAAGAAGTTATGCGCATCCACTGCACAATGTCGGTGTCCATGTGAAGCGCTTGACTAAACACAAGTAATGGCGATGCGTGCAACTGCGTTTACTTTCATTAATTGCAACCTTTAATCTCATGAAACGTTTACGCCAAGTAAAGGTCACAACTTCAATATGATACCTTTCTTTTCATTTATGCTCCACACCGTTTACAGGCTATAACGAAGTGCAAACATCATGTCAGGCTTATGAACAGTGCGAGACATTTTGCTTATGAAAGCTGGGAAAGCTTTTTTGAGCTATTCGAAAAAAGAAAAAAAGAACGCGTAGCACTCCGCACCTCACGGCAGCAGCTTTTAGTATAGAAAAGGAGAACGAAAAGGTCGTCGAGACCCTCGAAACAGACGCAGACGGATAGAAGCGGCTACAGGCGAGAAACACTGACATTAAAGAAAGAAAACTACCACAGCTTGTGTAAAGTACGGGTCGCCGCGCGCGGGAAACACTCGCTGCAGCTGCAAATAATGCACGGGACTGTTTGCACACACGCAGTCACGCATACGCACGGGGCCGTTCGCTGCACTCCAAATCGATTCAGTTGCCGCTTCAAAAGCTTGATTCTGCAAATCGCATCCATCTATCCTCGGGAGGCCTGCGAGCAAGCCTCATCTATCTATCCGTCTGGCTGAACACGTGACACGCCTTCCCTTCACTTCCCGGTCCAGAGTCCCTTCGAAAGAACCCATGGCCCCGAAGAAAAGCGCTACACCCGATTGTTCTTCGGCAATGAATCGTGCTTAGGGCAAAGGAAGCGCGCCCCACTTCCGCCTGTTTCTCTGGCGTCGTCTGGCGATAACAGACGACAAATAGAGGTGTCGTCTGCAAACACGGCGTGCAGAGGGTAGGGTTCGCTACAAAGCTATAATTACCCACCTACGGAGGAAAAAGCGAGGCTGCTGCAGTGTTGGCAAATGCATGAGAATACCGGGAAATAGGTGCTTCGTGTTGGCTTCGGATTGCCTTCGGATTTTTCTTGGATGGACGGGGCACCTTGAAGGCGCGTCTGCCGAACAGCGTTTCGCCTGTTAGAGTGGTCGTCCTTACAAAAACAGCGTGTATATTGTTGTCTTTGTTTATTGCGATAACAGTTATGAGAACACTGAAGGCACGTTTTCCCCGTCACGCCGCCCTGCTGTCACGGTATTGATGGCGCATGCGCGCCTCGAGCGCAGAGGGTTAGATGGTCTCGAGAGACGCGAGTGTCGCGTGGTTTGTCTGACTCCAAAAACGACGCAGCGCTAAGGTACGCACCGCCCCGCTCCGATCAATCTGCTATGCGAAGGCATACGCAGGGAAGCGTTTTACCTTCCGATGGTGGCATGAGCATCATGCGCAGAAACACTATAGGGGACTTGCATAAGCCCGACTACCCTGTGCTACAGCCAGGCAACCCTGGTTTTCGGCCGCCATTGTGAGGGGTAGAAGAGCCACCCTAGCGTTGCGCGTGCACGTTCGGATCTGCTGGCTGGCGCCTGCGACGCCGCGCGCTTTTCGTTTTTCCTTCTTATCCAGCGTTCTTGCATTGAAGATCGAGATGCCAGCGTACTGCTGCGTGCCGCTATGCAAGCAGTATGGCTACTTGGACAGTTCCAACCACAAGGTACGTGATAAGTGCGCGATATCCAGTACGGCATTCATTGCACCGATATCACCAGTGTACCCGCTGCAACTGAGTCACCGTGTCTAGTGTATCTAATAACTGTGTCACACGAGCGCTTTCGATCGCGATCGAGCTCTATTGAGTTATATTCGGATTGAGTGCTGCAACACGGGCACATTTAATCGCGAGTTTGCTCGATACGGGTCCTGTCAATCGCGATCCATGCATCGCGATCGAGCTGCTCGATGGGGCATTGCTGGATCATGTATCAGCAATCATTGTCGATCGCGATCAAAAAGAAATCAGTTCCATGCGCACGCTCGAAAGTAGCTGCAGCAGTTGCGTGCGGAAGCGTTGTTCCACCAGAATGTAATGTGAACAGCTGCTAGCTACGGCACCGCCGTAATGGACAGCCTCACTAGACGACGCCGCGAACGTTAGATTCATAAATGCCGGCAGCGCTAGCTTCACAAGGTGTTTTCTGTAGAAAGGCTTTACCCCTTTGCCTTCGGCACTTTAAGGTTACTTTCCGAAACGGTTACCAATACTTACCGATATGTTACGGTGCTTACCGAGATAAAGCGAGGTAGCAGTTCAAGTTCTCTCTCAGCACCTTTTAAGTCAGTCACATTCCTTTCATTCTCATGAATGTGCATACCTAACCACTGCGCTGTATATTGCTGCCTTACAGTCAAAAGCATGTTTGTTTATTTTTGTCACTTGTGAGCCTCTGATAGGCTACTTAAGTTATAGTTGATTGCTGTCATATTAGCAATTATAGGACCATACATGCGCAAAGTCTGGCTACAACTCCAGCACTGCTAACATTTGGTGTCCTTTTCCAGGTGTCGTTCCACAGGTTCCCAAGTAACCCAGAGATGCGCAAAAAGTGGCTAGCTGCAATCAAAAGAGATGAAGGACCTCTCTTTAGAGTGTCATGCACAACAAAAGTCTGCTCGAACCACTTTGTTGATATGGACTATTTACCCAATGTAGCAAATGGCCAGAGGCACCTGCATGAGTGGGCTGTTCCATCTATATTCGTTTTCAAGAAACTGCAGAAGCAAAGAAAACCACCACGGAACCGTGATTCATGTCCAAACCCTGACAAACAACTGGAACGAAAAACACCAAAAGGCAAGACCAAATTGCAGAAAGGAACATCGGGAAGCTTGAAAGATTCAGCACAAAGTGTTCAAGTGCCCGGCAACATTGCATTGCAGGAGGTGGCATGCGCACAAGCAGAGGTACTCCCGGAACTCGATGAGCAGGATGCCGAGATTTCTCGCCTAGAAGACCGTGTGCGAGAACTTGAAGTTGAGCTGAAGGCAAGAGATGCAACTATCAAGCAGTTACAAGAAGAGCTAAAAAGTACACAGATGAGGCTTAATGTGTCGGATGAAGCTACATTCTCTATAGAGAAGTTTAAGGACAGCGACGAAGACATTCAGTTCTACACAGGCTTACCAAGTTATCATCGATTCCATGCTTTAATGACCTTTCTCAATCCAGGCGAAGATGGAAGAAATGTGAAACTGTGGAAGGGCAATGAGGGTTTGCTCGTGAAAGACACTGGGGGCAAGGGAAGACCTCGCAAGCTTAACGTGGACAATCAGCTGTTTCTTCTCCTTGTTAAGTTGAAAGTTGGACTCTTCCATAAGCATTTGGCACATTTGTTTGGAATTTCAGAGAGTACTGTATCCAGGGTGTTCACTTCGTGGCTCAATTTTCTTTACTTGCGCCTCAATGATCTCAAGCTTTGGCTGTCAAAGCAGATTATTCAAGAAAATATGCCAATTGCTTTTTTAGAAAAGTACCCATCGACACGTGTAATCATTGATGCCACGGAAATCACATGTGAAGTGCCATCATCATTTGTGTCTCAGTCCAACCTTTATTCTCATTACAAGTCTCGCCACACATTTAAGGGCTTGATTGGCATTTCCCCTAAAGGCACTTTAACATTTGTGTCTGAGCTGTTCACTGGCTGCACATCTGACCGAGAATGTGTCATTAAGAGTGGACTTCTTGAAAGGCCTTTTGATGTGGGAGACTCGGTCATGGCAGATAAGGGCTTCACAATTGGTGACCTACTGAGTGCTAAAGGGGTTACCCTCAACATACCACCATTCCTACGTAAAGAGCAGTTCTCCACTCAAGAAATTGAGGAAACACAGGACATAGCAGCTTTGCGAATCCATGTGGAGAGAAAAATTCAAAGGATTAAAACCTTCCACATCTTTGATAAGTCTATTCCTGTCCTCTTGGCCCCACTTGCAAACCAAATGTGGACTGTTTGTGCCATCTTGTCAAACCTTCAGTCACCGTTATTAAAAGAGGATGAATAGAATCAGACAGTGCTCTCAGAGAAAAGGATTTGCACAATTTTTAGAGCAATTTACCTTGCTAGCAGTACTCGGATATAACTGCTACTTCCGTTAAACTGCACTTACAGATTCGCATAGAACTGAGATGAAGAAACACTGTATTAAGCAATAAAGGTTTTCAATTGAATGTACACTGCTTTGAGTTGTATAACGACTGGAATAGTGACATCTGGTATAAGCCTGCCCAACTGTGGCATAAACAGCTGAATGCCTCTTATGTGTGCTCAGTACTGGTTTTCAAACACTTGCAGCAGTGCAGTCGATGGTGCAGTGCCTCTTTCGTAATATTAGCGATATCTTGAAGACTTCTGCTCCTCCTTGTCTACAAGATGTTTCGCAGGACTAGCATCACTTTCGAGATGGCCATCCTTAAACTTACAATGAGGCTTCTTTGGGCAATAGGGAACAAACCGATGTTTAAAATTAAATTAAGTTGTTCGCTTCTACATGGTAAAATCGCGATACGGATGTGAGGCACACCGTAGTGGGGAGTTCCGAATTAATTTTGACCACCTAGAGTCCTTTAGCGTGCACCCAATGCACAGTACAAGAGTGTTATTGCATTCCACCCCTCTCGGAATGCAGCCACTGCAGCCAGTACCAGACCTGTGACCTGGAATTCGGCAGTGCAACGTCGTAGTCAATGGGATAATGCAGCGGGTACAAAGCAATGTTCAACAACAACGCATTAATTTGTAAATTTGAGAATGCTCATTCTGAAAGAGGTGCTAGTCTCAAAATTGGTGCTTTTATAACTTCTGCAGATGCTGATTAATTCTGTCCATTGAAGATTTACTTTAATCATATTTCTTGCATCTTCAGAATTTTGAAAAGCGTACAGTTGCAGAACAGTGCTGATGTGCACTAATGTTTTCTTATAAAGGCTCTGTTCTGGCTACGATATACCATTTCATTATTACGGAAGTATATTCTTTCAATTTAGCTCAACTTAATGTTTTCCTTTACAGGCCCCTTTATTGACAATTTGCATGTGATGTCTGTCAGTCGCATGAACCATAGGTATCAAAAATAATGTCTAGAGTCTCGTTATTGCTTCAGGCAGTCATTAAAACAACTTGGAATAGAGAACCAGTGTCGTGTTACAACATTGGAATCACAGTGTCAAAAGTATGAAACATTCATAACATTTCATTGGTTTTTCAAAAAATAAACAATTTATTGACTAGCATTACACTAGCCTGGTGATTAATACAAATATTTTTGCTATCACAGTCTTGGCAAAATATTGGCACATATTGTAATATTGGCACAATGCTAGGGTTGCATTGTATGGTAAGACGCAAAAATAGTTGCAAACATAGCATCACAATCAAAACAAAAATTGCTATGTTATGATCATACCAATAAATAACAGAAATTCCCACTTCGCATCTGTCTCATCACTAAAATAAAAATTCTGCTATCGTAGAACATACTTGTAAACAATAATGCAGAATAATGTCTGATATGGAATCAAAATGGCAGCTTTGTTATGTTTGAGGCAAAAAATGTTGCTGTCACAGATCTGGAAAAATATGACAACAGGATCTTAGCCTCATAAATAATATACAAAACACTTATCACACCATCAGGCATTGCAAAGACAGTTGCAGTGTTGAGATCATTGTTTTCAGGATAAATTGCAAAGCTGCATGTTGCTCACATGAATATCTACAACCAAGAAATTAGAGTATGCGAAAATCACAGACAGGCAATAAATAATACAAGTGTTATCAGAAAATCAGCTTGGCAAACAAGAATGCTGCTTGCTACCTTATCACAGGTCTCATGGCTGCCTCTTAAACAACTCAGTTCCTGGGTACATTACTTCATTACTTTTAATCCTTTTCAAGATAACCCTGAAAGGAGTAAGTTGTTTAGGCGCATTATTGCCATGAGTGTTCGTGCAATTTCACACCCATTTGGTTTAGACCGTTGTGTCACAGATGATGAAAACCACCCGTGAAGTGCCTCTCGAATACAGCGGGTTAACGTGGAAACTTGGGATGCTGCATCAATACGTCAGCCTACCTCACAATGTTACAACTTCATCTCGGTGCCAAGGCCAATGAAAATGGTGTCGACACCAAGGATCACGAAGAGACGGTTTCTACAATTAGATGCTGCCTTTAGCACCTTACAGGGGTACTTAAACAAAAAATAAAGCTTTCACTCTTGTAACAAACTGTAAGAACAGACTTGAAAAGCACTTAAATCCCTGAGCGGTCTTCAGGCCTGAGGAGGCCAAGTTAACTTAAGGGGGCCCTACAACGCACCAGGGAAAGCTTGTAGAGTGGCATAACCTCGATGTGCCGATTTCGTGTAGTTTGTAGACAGAGCATGACATCGAAGAGTAGCGCTGCAATCATTGGTTAAAAACGTACTGTGCAATTTAGGTTTGCAGGATGTTGCGAGAACTGTGAAAAATTACGGCATTAAGTTTTGCAACCATTTTAAATATTGCATTAGCCACAGACAATGTGTCGCAGCCATCAACACGTCAGGCACGCCAACAGCCACCTCGTGGAAGCTGTTGTAACTATAAATGTGATGCCATGGCCTTCGAGACTAGACAGCACATTGTCTCGTCATGGAGGACTTGCAACTTACATCAACAGGCTGAGCAGGCTTGCCCTATCGGCGCCAATCGATGATGTCATGGGAGAGCAAAATGTGGCATCTAGAGCAGTGAAAATTCGAGTAAAGGGCAACTCTCATTTTGCTTGTATTTTGAAACTTTTGTTAGTGATATTTTGGGTTTGTGTACATTATCATAATTCCTTTTGCTCTATTAAATGCTGAGAATAGATCTAGAGCAAATATGGTGGCTTAAAGAAAGCATTGCAGGACCCCTTTAAGGTTGCATGAACTAGTTATGTTTGCACTATTAGATCTTGTTTAGGGTTGCAGCAGTTGTTTCAAGAAACGGCAAAAAATCTGAAAAATAAAAATTGTCAAGCCTCATTTTCATCTTTTTCCAGTCTTCATTGGAAAAACGTATGCGTTCAATTAAAATGAACTGCTTTGAATAGACAACAAAATCTGCCCACGTAAGCTGGGAAATAGCCATCTGGCCCAAAACTTGACAATAGTAAATGTGGTCTCTCTTTAGTACTGGACCGTTTTCAGTAATATCACTGCAAAACTCTGCAGCATGCAGATCATGTAAACTTTTGTCACGCAAGGAATATGGGCATTTGATCTCAAGTATGCCACGAGAGTTCACTTCAGCTGGGTCGTAGATTAATCCATCAGGGGAAGCACCAAGCCAGGGAGCTTCAGGGTTAACCAAGAGGCCACAAGGGTGTACTGTGCAATCATGGCCAAGGCCTCGCAGCACATCCTGGTAACGTTGTGCAGCAAGTGGTTCATTCGTAACACCATACCTGCAGGTAATTTAAAAAGTGCGAAAATTGCATGGTTGTTTCAAAACTAAAGCAAACATGAGTTTTTTTCTTCATTTTTATGCAGCAAAGGTTTTACATGCACCATCATTGAAATAGTCATTACTTGTATTACATTTTCACAGCCTATAAATATGCCTTTTGCCGTGCTTTTACTTCGCCTTATTTTGTTTATAACGATATTCACTGGGGAACTTGACTGAAGACAGCCGATTATAACCACGAACACTTTGCCAGTGTAATGGCTGTAATTAACAAGTTTGGTGCAGACAAGAGCATCGCTGTGAGAAGGGCTGAAACATCTATGTAACGATACCCTTGTGTGCTTGGGTACTTGTGTGCTCACTTCATGTTTTTAGCTGATATCATCAAGAAACTTGAATGCTCGGGTGCTACAGTGACCCAGAATGTGGGGCTCATTCTGGATGTTCAGCCAAGTTTCGCCACTCCCAAAAGATCTGCTAAGTTAGTCCAAACTTCAATCTGCCTTGGACACAAATTCCGGGTTCTCTATACTGAAAGAACTGTCAAAGGTTATTATAGGTGATTCTGCAATTCCTGAGGACATTGGATCACCGAACCATTCCAAAGTATGTACTGCTAACTTCAGCAGATGTTGAGTGTTCCTTTTCTGCTATAAACTAATATTTAGTGAAAAAGGGTGCAACATAAATCCTGAGAATCTTGAGATGGTGCTTTTTTTATCACTGCTTTAACACTTGCGCCATGCTGTTTTGTCGAGAAAATAAAATGAATTTCCCAAGACAGGGCTTTACAGCCCGTGTTATGAAATGTTTTTATTGGGACCTGTCAATTCTTAAAACAGTATTTTGCACCTACATGTGCCTTAAGTGACAGCTTTTTAGTGCTAAACGTCCAGTCTCTATTCATAATACATGGCAACTATTGGTGATGAGCATGAGGCAACTTCTGGAGACTAATAAATGAAAAAATTGTGTTCTATGCTACTGACCATATGGCATACCTTATGGCTGGAACACGCGACAAGTCCTTGTGAACTGCCAATCCACGTAGTCCCTTTGCAGTCCATTTGCTGCGGCTTGCAACAATGCCAAAATTTGATGCTGTCAGGCGAAAACTCCGTTCATTTTGCCACTTTGTGCTACTTCTTTGTCGACGTGTGTCTTTTTCAAGCACCCTTGCCTCCTCTGGAGTGATGCACAGCGTCTGAAATAAATAAATAAAAAATAACAACATAAATATTAATTAAATTTATTTGATGGTGTGTGAGTCAGTGTATCATGCATGTGCTGCTTACCAAAAAAAAAAACAGTAAACCCAGTTGATTGTGCAATCTGGTTCCTTGGGGATACATGTGCTTATCAGGTATCTCCATTGTGGTCTCACTGGCACCAAACAACACACCAGAGAAGGGGACGGACAACGGCGCAACTCACAGTCAAAAGATTATTCAGATACCCCAAATAAGTACCTCAAAACAGCTCTCGTACATGCTGAAATACCCAGACAAGAATTGACAGAAGGGGGCAGAAAGCAGTACTACTCTCTTGCCTTGCAAAAGGTCCATCTGTTAGCTGGACAAAGTACCTAATCGAAAACTTTCAGTGATCCAAGTTCTTGAATATGTGTTAAGATTCCAAACATCTCAAGTAACCTTTTTTTTTGTTCTAGAACAAGATATCTGTATTGTTAAAAAATGACAAGCAGCCGTAGCTTGCACAGGGATCAGCCGAGTGGTTTTGGTGTACTTGTTGACACTGTTAGGTTGAAGGAACAAGCTCTTAGATGGCATGTAAGAAGTGTTGCTTTCTGTTACCCTTTTGTCATTCGTTGTCTAGGCTTTTCAGCATGCATGAGGACTGTTTTAAACTATTTATTTGTGTAGGCTTAATAAAGACTTTAGTTTGCGAGTAGTGCCATTCCGTCCCCTTCCCTTTTGCGTGTTCTGCTCAAACCTACGACACCACAATCAATCTGTACAAGCTAGCCCAAATTTCAGTTTTATCAGGTATGCTTTGTCTTAGCTTTTTGTTTCCATTTTCTCTCTTCACCAATGTATGGTAGCAAACAAAAGCTTGTTACAGCCAATTTTCCTTTCTTTCGTTTCTTTTTCCCTTCCTCTCAGTGATGTACTAAGCACAAAACGCTTAATACACTACATTTCAAACTTCATACACGCAATTAGGACTCAAGTAGCTGGTACTGTGAGGAGCACGAACTTGCTCAAGGACAAAAGTGGAGAAAAACACACAGGTAAGGCATTACTCACTCTAGAAGAAATGTAGTTATTATGCTTAGCAGCACCAGATGGTTTATATTGATAAAAGATAAATACTGCAGACTTAGGTAAGGACAAAAGAGGGGAAAAGCATGCAGGGTAGGAAGCGCCATCCTGGCTTATTGTTCTGATATGAGTTTGAGCTATTTGTTTTAAAAAACAATTAGGCAGCGCAGCATTTCCAATAATAGCACAAAACAGGCAGATAAATTTCTTAGCCTTTTTCTTTTATTTAACTCGTCATCAAAACATTTGCAGTACCTAAAACAGCCACATATTTCGAAAGAAGACAATTCATTGTTTAAATTGACAAACAATGGGCAGAAACTCATTACCACCATTGAAGAAAACCTGTTCATTTACACTACACGCTCCTGCTGACTGCTTTCCACCTGTTCTTCGTGCTACAAACAATTTTGCACACAAATACCCCCATTCCTGATTCTTGAAGAA